>NW_027270938.1:442500-465000 GCF_040938485.1 Diadema antillarum | reverse complement strand
CACTGTAACCCACTTCTCGTGATGTCTCCCGGCACCATCAGTTTCTCTTTTTTTTTCTCGTCAACGATATCAAGCCTCTAGCATATCGATAAGAAACACAGTGAGGTCGAATGATGATGGGAAAATACTAGTGGGGTAATCTAGTGACTGCGGCTGAATTCATCCTTAAGACTCAGTGCATATCATACCGACGATGAAGAAATGAAAGAGACTGATGAAATAGATTGTTTTGATAGATACGTTTGTGATTCCTACAACACAATCTCCTCGTCATATGTTGTCACTTGCCAACGTCATTTGTTTTTGATTTTTTTTTTTATTACCTACGAAATTCTGATGTATATCTTCGAACGCTTACCGGGGGTAAAATTTTTGAATAGGATTGATATTAATACTGATTTCTTTGATTTTAAAAAAAAAAGTGGAAATTTGCATTGTTAATTGCTAGCTTCAATAAAAACAGAGGAGCTTAAAAGTTCTGCCAAGGAAAGTGACACACACCAAACAGCGGACCCCATTCGTTTACGTACTTAAGTATTCCTCCTTAGTAACCATTGCAATCTCCATTTAGTTAGCAAGATGCCCGAAATATGCAAAAGGTGTCAAACGAAGGGGGCTCTATATTGAATGTAATCTGAGCTCTGTGTTGAAGGGGGCCTTTCTTCCACCTGAAGTGCTATATATAGATTAAATTATTGAAGCAGGGAAAGATCGGATGGGTCACAAGCAGGTTGCCCCTGAAATAGAATAAACGATCATAGAGACTGCGTGGATTGCCGGTCGTCCGGTCCCGCGAAAGATGAATGCAAACCGTACATCATGACGTCATGAACGCTCTATGTATAGCACACCTAAGTATAGATGGCGGGGGAAGGGAAGATTTACTGGTAATAATGAAAATATATATGGGTCTATTTTGTCAATGTTCATTCTTCTACGTGTAACTGATTAATGGCAAACTTGATCAACATTAATCCTGATTATTTCAAGATTACAGAAAGCTGTTCTTTATTTTGAAAAAAACAAACAAACAAACAGCATGTTCCTCTTTGCCACGAAAGAAAATATATAGCTAATGCAACCTACTCATTTTTTCTCTCAAAACCACAGGCTAATATTGATTTACGTGCGAACATGACATTCAAAACGTAACAGAAGCTACAGTACTGAAATAAAATGTTGCATATTATAAAAACATGACAATGGCTGCAGGGATATTTTTTATCATGAACCCCCCCCCCCCCCCAAGGGAAAAAAAAAACTGTCGAAACAAATTATCCCGTTTAGATTTACTCTTCATCTACTATCATTTTGTTTTTGTAGTCTCCTCCATTTTCGACAACTTCGGTATTTAACATGCAAGTCACAACAATTAATGTATTTCAATTCACAGTAGTTTCTTTGACTACATTGTTGTACTATCTTTGTGTCATTATGTGTATTCAAATGTTTTATTGCAATTATATTGTGTTGGAAATGAAATGAAATGACATAACATGAAATTAAAATGACAAATGAAAGTGTTGCTGATATTTTTCACGCTGTTACTGTACGTTGTATCAATTACTCCTGTCCTTTCCATTGTGTTCCTATAGATTATCTTTTGTTAAATCGGTTTACTCCAGCACGCAATTCTCTCTTTTTTTTTCCTCGAGTGGTAGTAAGTTAGATTTCTTTCTTTAGTTGTTTCTTTTTCATGGGACCTACACACTAACAATGGCTTTCAGTAAGTGTCCGTAATGTCTCAGTTAAACACTAATTACCACTGTATTTAAAGATACAGTTTAGATTATTAATCACGCAGTGAATTTTGCAGCCAAATGTATAATTTTGCGTTCTATTCAGAATTCATTCGTTCTATATTTCACTTGGTCAGACTTCAGTACATCTATTCTATTATTTGACCATGTTCTGTCTATTATCTTTTCCATTGTTTAATGTAATTTCATACTATCCACAATTTGAATAAAAACAGTAGACAATATAAAACAGCCCTAAAATCATTCGCTACACAAAAGTGTGAAGGAAGAAGGAAAGGCCACTGGCTATTCAAGGCTTCTCACCTGATAAAAGATAACTGCTATATGACGAACAGCTTAACTTCGAACTGTTACTCAAACGTTGAGAAGCGTTGACTTACAAGTATATAATAACAATAACTGCTCAACTAAAGTACAATGTGACACTGACCTCTCTAGTTAAATCATCATGAGGCAATGATAAATCATCTTGTTGTTGTTTTTTCTCTATGTCTCCTAGAAACTTCGAAATTGCTGGCAAAGATTAATATTTAAGGATATGTGACATATAATCACATATACGGAAAAACATAGTTTACACCAACGCAGACGATCATTAATAGAGCGCACACGACGTATATAGGTAGGCATTCTGCGTGAGCGATCGGTGTGTTTAGCAATTCTTTGCTGTAGGCTGTACTAGTTTGAGCCTCAGAGAGGCCCCTCCTTGTCCGGCAATCCATTATCGCATAATTAGATCTAAGTTGGTGTCTGTGAAGCCATCAGGGCTACCATTCATCGACAGTAAAACGACATCGCACTCTGCTTTTGTTCGCCATTTTGGCTACCGTAACAGAAGATGAATGCATCCAAAGGCGCTTTCGCTCTGAGGTGTTCCGAGCACATGTATTCATTATGCTACGAAGGTGTTGTCCTTAGACATGTAATTATCAGGCAATGCGACTGTTGATTGTTTCACAACGTCTAGGGGATTTGAGTTATGTTGTATGTACTGAAAAGAGTTCCTTCGATTCCATCAAATTCGAAAATACATTACATTTCTGCCAATATATATCTTTATTCAACTTTTTTATTTCTCATTTCTAATAGAAAAAACACAATACATAATACAAAATAGAACACAAAGTTTTAGTGAAACAGCTTGAACAGCTTGCACAAAACTGTCTCAAAAACAGAACACTTAACGAAGTGTCATGTACATAATGTAGAAATATACACACAGAATCACTCGAGATTACAAAGAAAAATGATAATAACATGGATAATACGATACAGGTTGTACACACATTTTATTAACCTCGAGGGAATGGAATAACAACAGAAAGAAAGAAAAAAGAAAAATGACCAGATAGACAATTGCCATCAAAACACAATTAAAAGTACTGTTGATAAGTGATCTTCACAACAAATCTCCATTAACCTTTATGTCAATTGTTATTTGCTTGAAACGCTCATGTTCTTTTTTTCTCGAGAGAGAGAGAGAATCAAAGCTTTCGTTAATACAAGGAAATTTATACTAAGTTATATGCATCAGAAACCTAGTAGCACCATGTGATCTCTGTGGTGGTTATCCGAAAAGAAACATTCAGTCTCAAAGACGCACAAATAAAACGCCGGAGACAGAAAACGGCTGAGACAGCGAGACAACCAAGTAGATGAAACTTATGTAACTCGTTTAAACTTGAGTAGCACCAAGGATAACAATGACTGACCAGTCTAGTTTGCTTGCCAATAATAGCTCCAGTGCCTTGATTTGCACATTAACGGCCTGGCTTCAAATTGTGAGGAACTCGTTTAGCAGGGTGGTTTATTAAAACAAATGGGTACAGACAAAACAAATGCGAGGAGGTAGGATTATACAAGACTGCAAGCAAGTTACTTGAGCAATGCTTAAAGTCGAAATAGCAGAAAAGTGGGGACAAACGGTAATCAAATAACTCTAAGGTATAATCATGTAAATCTTTAGATATGCTGTATTACCCTGAATGCACTCTCCCCTATTATCAAAAACTGATAACACCTGTGTCCGTGATAACACTGATGAGGCTTATGTGGGAACTCCGGGATTACTTTTGATGTGGATACCAGTCTATAATTATCATTATTTTTATTACTATTATCATCATAATTACTACTGTTATTACTCTTATTATTGTTATCATCATCATCATCATCATTGTTAGTACTATCATTATCATTGCTATAATTAGTCATTACAAACATAAAAAGTACCTATAAAGGCACTATTTACCATTTGCAGATGAAACAAAAATCCAGCTTTAGTGCTTCAAAATAGTTCTCAAATGTGAGTTAGGGATAGAAACAACCAATGTCAAAATGTTAGTCAGTAACTTATATGAAATTAATCTTACGTATTGTTAGAATAGATATGCAAAATTCGAACAATAATCATAACAAAATTGTTTCTAGAATAAACCGTCTACAGTTATGATTTAGAGAGAAAATAGTGATATTTCCTTATATCTTAGGCTTTATTGTAAAATTTTCATATAAACCATTATGGTAGGATGTTTTGTGATACAACTGACTTACACGTGTGCATCAAATGTGATAACTCAAACATTTTTAAACCACTGCTCCCAAATGGTAAGCCATTAAGAAGGAATACCCTGAATAATCTACGTATGATATAAAAACCCTATTTTGTGTTCTATCTTTGCCGGCGCCATTCTCCGAAGTTGGTGCTAACAATGTGGGGCACTCCGACTGTTCCATAGCAACCTGAGCATCGTCTGCCAATTTGCTTCTTGCTTCAAAAGATCACTGATCATCTTCTTTGTCTTACAAACCACGTCGTATGCAACGTGAAAGTTAGATGTGACGTAATCGTCGTCATGATGTCACAATTGCTTTTAAAGCTGGAAACTTTCATTTGATCGTTTGCTAGCGATGGTGATGGGTCTAATACTTAAAAGGGCTTTGCGCTGTCCACACCGACTACAAAGGCAAACAAACCAATCAAGACATTAGACTTGAAGACGCCTCACGTACGCCATACACACACACACACACACACACACACACACACACACACACACACACACACACACACACACACACAGGATATTGAGAGGGTGCGTTTCATATTCTCACGGCCAATATTGGTGACTGTCACTTTGCATTTCAACTACTCTGACATCAGCCACCACGTAACGATGAAAACTTGGACGAGTTTGGATGAGGGAAGGGAAAAGGGGGGAAATATGTAGCACGGTTTCCAACTCGCCTGTTGGATTGATGCTCTTAGGGAAACACCCAAGGGACTAAAGGTCAGCTAAGATGATGATTTCTAACTACATGTGATGCGTCGAAATCAATTCTCGCAATGATAAAATTGCTCATAAATGTAGGGCCTATATTTATATTGTACCATTATCAACACCACCACCATAACACTCGTTATCACGTCATTATAGTATTGTCAACACCGCAATTTATGTAAATGTATTATACTGCAAGTTAAGTGATCATTAATTTTGCATCCACTTTATAATTGGTGCAAAATTTCTGCACAGGCTTCTGTTTTGTCGATCGTGATTTGCATTATAATATAGATTTGTCTTTCTTCATTTATCTACTTATTTTGTAATTTTACACAAAGTTCGCTTCTTTACAGATCAGCAAGACATTATTGTCATCGAAACAATCCAAGAAATAGCTATGGAAGTCCTCCACGAACCTCTTATACTCCTCCTCTACACCTCACACACTCGATGATGATAATCCCACGCCACGTGCGCATTAAGGGGAAAATACTATTCTCAAGAACCGTAGCTAAATACGTCACTACACTTCATAAGTGTGCACGTCATCACTGCATCATGTAGTAGGTAATATCCCACATTCTGTCTTTTGGTTTAAATGTCTAACTTTTCATAATCTGAAATATCATAAGTTAACAATGATATTACCCAATGTCCATACAAAACGATGCATGTAACGGTTAGAATGACATTTATTCTACGGTTCCTTATCAGCAAGTTACTGGGGCTGACGTCATTTCTGTTATGTCGTAGGTAACATCCCACATTCTGTCTTTGGTTTAAATGTCTTATTTTTCATAATTTGAAATACGATGAGGAAACTACAACCTAGTGTTTATAAAAAAATGATGCATGTAACGATTAGAAGTGATATTCTACGGTTCCTTATTAGCATGTAAGTGGTATCAAACCAGGTTAGATTGTCTGAGGAAAATAGCTGCTGATAAAATTTCCTATCTTATGAATTTATTGAACCTGTAAGAAGCCCAGTCAATACATGATACACCATGCGGTACTCCGGGGTATCGTCATATACCCCGGGTTACGATGTTGTCTTGTGTTCTCAAGATGTACAGTACACACTATAATCGCGACAGCCAAATTTAATATTCGGCAGTAATGATGACAATTCCAAGTCAGCCCTCTTATGACTTTTTTTTGAAACCATAATTACACTTCTACTACTTATGCTGCTGCTACTACTACTATTACTCATAATAATGAAAATAGTGATAATGATGATAATGACAATGATAATAATGATAATAATAATGATAATAATAATAATCATCATCATCATCATAATCATTACAATAATAATAACAATACCTTTTATATTCTTTTTAAACATTTAATTACACTTGATTCAATAAAATGGCCGATTTCTAATTGGTACCCCAGGTTACCAAAAACCGCATTTTATTGCCATGTGGACTGTCTTCTCTCTAAAACAGGTAAAAACGCAAATATTACGAATCACAAACGCCACAGCAGTCAAGCTGCAAGAGATGATAATACAGCCATTATTCTGTTAGCAGAATTTAATGACCCGTCTCTAATTTTTACGTAATTCCTGATAAACGGGCGTAAGACGTCAACCTCTCTCTAAAATGTAGGTCATTTCGATTTAAGTCAGGTAATTGACGTATAGCGACAAGGCGGGGGTTTGTGTTGAGATAAACAACTGGATGATTGTTGATAATTTGTTTTTTGGTCTTCTGGGTGTAGTGCCATCTTTGTGTAATTAACTTCATGTGAAATCCACAGATTTCAAACTTGTTAAAAATCTTAGCTATTACCTTGACCAAATTGATGTCATTAGTGTCTAATTCTCTGTTCTGTTTTCGATATGTCTTTGCTCTGTTCGTCAAATCTTCATCATTATAGATCTTTTTCTGTCATCATCATCGTCTTGCGATGCCACTTTAAAGGCACCTTTGTTTGTCAGCTTGAATTGTCTCAAGTGCTATGGACCATGGAATCATATCTGTCTTCAGCATTCCTCTGTGAAGCCGAGCCGAGATTTGAGATTTGGGGCAAAGTTCATTCGTAGCGATCACGGGCCGACACGCCTAATTGTGCTGGCCAAAGGGTAGCGGGGGTCAACCTGAGGCCAGACAATGGAGGTTTTTTTCTAAAACGTGTTGCAAAATTTTCCCAACCATCCCAGTGCTCCTGTGCTCTCTACTGCTACTATTTTACGTTTCTTTATCTAAGGTATGATATCATGTTGATCATTCAAGACGAGTCCTTGCCCCACATTCTGTCCAATTTCTAAGATGCATTTTGTTTATTCCATAGGAAGGCCCACTCTGGGGATGTTTAGGGGGAAGCTGCCCTTACTGCGTACAGCGCTGGGGGCGTCTGAAATATGAGGTGTACGTGACGCCGCGAACCAGCCAAAAGCGACATCTATGATCGATACGAGCTAGAACCCTCTTGACTTCTGTTTTTAGCTGCGCATTTTTTCTCTCCGCCGTGCATTCGCGTCGCTTAGTCACTCTATGCGAGATATGTATGTTCATTTACATTTTCGTCAAATAGTGAATTCTGCGAATACTGGAAGTGGGAAAAGCAGACGAACTCGTTTTACAAGGAAAATACAACGGAAAATCATTGATTTTGAACAAGAATAATGATATCTACCTTCGAGAAAAAAAGGAGGTAAACTGCATAATTTTTTTTGTAACTTTCACTGCGATTTTGTTATTGTCATATCTATTTCACTTTCTTACTGTTTCGTCGAATGATATTAGATAGATTAACTCAACAATGTAATGACGTACAAATCTGTATCCCGACAAAAGATAACTGTAAAGTATAATATCTTTATGACCTTATACTTCATAAGTAGGTCGGGTGAATTCCTCGGTAATCTATGGATCATTATGACAATTGTTGTCATTTTATCAAAAGATCAAAATACAGGAGATCGCCACTATGAGCAATGCTTGACTGGGAGATGGCCTCAAAAAGCAACATGATTATGCTTGACTTTGTCAAATATAGATGTTTAGGCGAATGTTGCACCAAAATGATCAATAGCGTTGGGTCATTATCTCTATGCAATGCATTGTTCTCTCCTTCCGTCTTTATCTCCCTTTCCCTCCCCCCCCCCTCTCTCTCTCTCTCTCTCTCTCTCTCTCTCCTCTCCCTCCCCCCTCTCTCTTAATCTATTTCTCTCTTGTCTCCTTCTGGGGGAGATACATCTACAAGCTATAGAATGAATGATTTGGGGTGTATATATGGAGAGCACACTCAGGTGAGGCAAATTGATATCAAGGCAGCTTAAAACATACAATATAAGCAAAGAGTTCCCGCCTTGTTTGTTTGTTTGTTTTTATTGTTCTATTATATTCCACGTTTTAACAAACAAAACATAAACTTAACAAGCAAGTTGAATGAGTGCATTGTTCAATACTGCAAATAAGACAATTAGACATGTAAAATATGAGGAATCTACATATAGGAGCATCTCTTGTAGGGCGTAGATTTCCAGATGCTGATTTAAGATGAATTCTTACACATGAAATTTACAATTGAAAGGAATGACAAATTACGAAGTAGGGAAATGCATACGTCGAAGAATATAAGAAAAAAAGAAGAAGAAAAGAAATGAATACCCGCTACACAGGACTACTAGAGAGTGGCGTGATCTCGAGGCAGTCGAGAAGCAATGGAGAAACTTGAGGTTAACAGCATCTTCGGGCAGTGACACAGCCCAAGATGATAACATCAGCCTTTCCAATATGTTCCGAACCAAAGTCTTAGATGTAACACTATGTTCACTTTTGTTATCGTTGTTTTATTGCATTGAACTCCCCTATTTTAAAGTCGATATGTCACACAAACGTCACAAATGGCGTCTGTTGCAGACAGACTGGCTCACCGTGTATTCAAGCACGTACGTGTAGACACACATTCATGACGTACATACCTAGTATTTTAAGGGAATAATATTGCGGCATACCATATTTTATAGCTCTCTTACACAAAATCAGTGCGTCAAAATTATATGGTCTCTTCTATTTTTTTTCTGTGATACTACTAGAGAGATAATCGAAGCCATATAGTTTCCATTCAAGAAACATAATTATGATAATCGGCCAATGAATCACAAAATGCAATTACTTGACCGCTCTCAACGAATCAGGCGCAGGTTAATTATCAATTTGGCAGTGAGGAAATTCTTGCTGTTGTTTTTTTAAAGACAATATGTCATTATGTTCTGAAAGCAGGAACACACACACAAACTTTTTTGTGTTTCAATGATCCGTATTCGATTTATATAATTCTTATTTTGATTAACAAAAAAATCCATCTTGAATGTATGAGCGAACACCCCCGCACATACATACTCACACACACACACACACACACACACACACACACACACACACACACACACATACAAACGATGTCTGTAATACCACCTCGACGCAAATTCTTGCTGCTTCATCATGCTTCACGCGTAAATCACGCCTACCCGAACACTCATCCTCAAGTACTGAATCTTCAGTGTTTGCGAAGCCGTGCGTTGTATCATTCATTTTCTTTACCACATGTTCCTTGTATTTTCTTGTTTATCAACCTTTAAATCGTCAACAAGAATGTGTTTACCAAATGCATGTTGGGCGGGCAGGGCTACTACCAATCATAATGATAGCAGTGGTGGGTAAAATCCGCCTCAAACCACTAGAATTAAATACTTTTAGTTGGAAAATCAAACGCAGAGACATGAAAATAATGTAAGGACTGTGGAGCTTATTGAGCTATCCTCTGCGTAGGAACGTTTGGTAAGCTGCAGTAACACGTTGGTAGACGCAAAAGTTAGAGACTGACTGAAAAAAAGAAGACTTGCATTACTTACAGGGTGCAGGGGATGGTATCGTCTCGTGTTAAGCGTATTTGTATTCCGAGACTACATGTGTGGATGATAAAGTTAGTGTTATTTCCACTTTTGCCGCGGAATTCATTAAGCTGTAGATAGATACCGCTTGTTAGTCAGTTGAAAAAAAGAAGAATGCAGGCAAATTAACGGACGCATCAATGCTTACTGCAATGACTATTAACGCCGAAAATAATCTGTGCTCATTTCGATAAGACCCGAAGAAATAAGCAGCAGTTGCTTCTGTTTTGACAGATACTGGACAATATATATGTATGTATGTATGTATGTATGTATGTATGTGTATATATATATATATATATATATATATATATATCAGAGCTACAAAGTCTCACGCATTGTGAGTGAGACTCAAGCATTTAGGGTCTGTCTCACGATCTCACGCATGACAACCATTTTTCTCACGCATTGGGAGCATAGCTTAAAAGTGAGGATTAAAGTGAGAGTTAATAATAATAATAATAATAATAATAATAACCAATATTCATATAGCGCTTTTTCTAAACAGACACAAAGCGCTTCAACAATTGTAACAAAATACAAAGAAAAAAAATCAACAGTATTTACAAAACAAAACAGAGAAAGTACAAAGCAAAACAAATAAACAATGACTTTACACTTGTCAGATCACTAGCAGTGGAGGCCTTACTTCTGGAACAAATAAGTTTTCAACAGTTTTTTAAATTGATCTGTGTTAACTGCTGATTGGACATTTGTAGGGAGACTGTTCCAGGATTGAGGTGCTGCAATATTGAAGGCGCGACGTCCGGCTGTTGTTCGGGTTCTTGTGGTAGTTAGCACAATACGTGTGGTGGACCTGAGGTTATAAGTTGACTGGCGGATGTGGAGGAGCTCAGAAAGATACACTGGTACTTCATTATGGAGGGCTTTGTATGCAAGTGTAGCAGTCTTGAATTCAATTCTCTTAGAGATAGAAAGCCAATGCAGATCATTCATGAGGGGTGTCACACGGGTGAACTTGGACTTATTGTACACTAATTTAGCAGCATGATTTTGGAGAAGCTGTAAACGTTGGATATTTTGTGATGTAGTGCCATATAATAAACTATTACAGTAATCTAGTCTGGAGAGTACAAGTGCTCTCACTGCGTCATGTGCAGAAGACTCAGCGAGGTATTTTCTAATGCGACCCAGGTTCCTCAAATGATATCTGATATTGCACGACACATTGGTGACCTGGTCATCGGTAGTCATTTGGCTGTTAAAGACAACACCCAGTATGCGAACTGATGGCGAGGGCTTTAGCACTATATCATCCAGGGAAATGCTCACATTTTGCAGGTGTTTTTGGTGCGATCTAGAAGATATGACACAGAACTGCGTCTTCTCTTGGTTCAATTTCAACTTATTCGTCAGCATCCACTTCCTAACCTCAGACATAACAGTTGACATCTTCCTTGATGTCTGGTTTACATCGTCTCTTTGAGATGGGTCACAAGTCAGGTAGATTTGTATGTCATCTGCATACATGTGATAACGAACGTTGTGCCTATTAAAAATATCAGCTACAGGTTTGAGATACAACGTAAACAGGAGAGGACCCATCACCGAGCCCTGTGGGACTCCAAATTCAAGTGGAACATCTACTGATGACTCGCCATCAGTTCGCACGTGGGACCTTCTATGAGCGAGATACGTTTTGAGCCAATTCAAAGCAAGGTCTGTTACACCATAAACTTCTTCCATTCTGGACAACAACAATGAATGATCCAGCGTGTCGAAGGCTGACGACAGGTCAAGGGAGAGAACAAATACTGCCTTCCGGTTGTCAAGTGCCTGCAAGAAGTCATTTTGGAGATACAGGAGCGCTGTCTCCGTGCTATGATTCAACTTATATGCTGACTGCAAGGGAAGGTTGAGCTTGTGTTCATCAATGTAACCTGTCAATTGCTTGGACACTGCTTTCTCGATTAGCTTCGCCAGAAACCGAATATTGGAGACAGGCCTGTAGTTCTTTAGCTCATTTTTGTCCATGTTTGGTTTCTTCAGAATTGGGGTGATAGATGCTGATCCAAGACATGATGGAAATAGTCCTGATGTCAGCGACTCATTGATGATTTCTGTCAGTCTTGGTAGTAGAATCTCGAGATGATGCTTCAGGAGCCAAGTTGGTATAGGGTCAAGATGGCAAGTCTTGTTCGGGGAGTTGGTGGCGAACTTCTTGACTTCATCCGGCGTTACTGGATGAAACTGTGGTAGACTCACATCTGGTGAACGCAGACCTGACATATCAGATTGATCAGACGATATATTCAGGTCATCAATGTAATTCCGAATGTGTTTGATTTTGTTTGAGAAGAACATTGCAAATGATCTAGCCAGCTGTTCAGAAGAGTCGACATCAGGAAGAAAGCGTTGGTCCTTATTCAAAAGGCCTTGAAGTGTTCTAAATACCTCCTTAGGGGAACTGCTTGCAAACACACCTCTGTAGTATGATACCTTTGCCTCTAGGAGTGTTTTTGCCATATGTGATATAGCTTCCAAATATGGTGTCTTATCACAATCTGGATTAGACTTTAATGATTTGCGGAGTTTCCTTTCTTGTCTCCTCTGTTCTCTCTTAGCCTGCTGCACATCAACATTGTACCACTTTGGCTTGTGACGGACAGTAACTTTACTCTCACAAACAGGAGCATGAGCGTCCAGAACAGAGACAAGGATCTTATCGAATGACTGGATGTTGTCATTGAGGTCTTTGATGTCACTTGACCCCTCTAATCCTGAGCTTAAGTCTTGCGCAAAAGACATCTGATCTATACGAGCGAATTTGCGATACTGTTTTGTCTTTTGTTGCACAGGCGGTTTGTCGCAATTTATTTTGCAACTGATTGCCGCATGGTCAGACATGAGATCTGGATCAACAGAAAGAGACTTTACTAGGTTGTCATCATCTCTAGCAATCACTATATCAAGAATGTGTCCTCGTCTGTGTGTTGCTTTGGTAACATACTGTCTTAGTCCAGTTGACTGCAGAGAGCGTTTGATGCGAAGAACATCAGATCTTGATGGGCAGTCAAAGTGAACATTCAAGTCGCCAAGCAGCAACGATTTTCCTGGGAGATGGTCAAATATGTCAATGAAATCGTCAAAATCAGCCAGAAATTCAGAAGTTTTTAGACCATTTCGGCGGGAAGGGGGAGGTCTATAGACAACTATGAAATTCATAGATCTGCATTTATTTGTTATTATGCAGCATTCCAGAGTGTCATACTCCTTTTCCAAAGGGACACGACGAAGTCCGAGTTGTGACCTACAAATAGCACCAACTCCACCTCCTCTACCAACCTGACGCGGAACATTGAAGTATACGTATCCTGGCGGTGTTATCTCCTTTATTATTGCATCATCTTCATCTGTCAGCCACGTTTCAGTGAGGAGCATAATATCTACGTCGTGACTGATAACATAGTCAGCCAGGATTAGTGATTTGTTTTTCAGCGACCGAGCATTCCAGTGGCATACTGTCAGCAACTTTGTATCATCACAGTTTTCATCAATAATAACTCGCGATGGCTCAACTCCAGTGGAACATGCAGATTTCTTTCGTCGAGTTCTTTGTCCCGCACGCCGCCCACGACATTTAAAAATGCCATATTCCTTCAACACAGACACCACACTGGGTAGCAGTGCAAGTTTAGAGCCGTTATGTCTCAAAGCGATGAGGCTTGACCTTGAGTATTGTAGCCCACAGCCATGATCATCAGCCATTGTGAGGGGGCAATGAAGTACAGCATACCTCCTGCAGCAAACAAAAGTTCCTGGGTACAGCTCATTGTTGAGATGGTCAATCAAGTTGTATACTCCTATTGTTGCTTGTGACTGCTGTCCCAGGGAAGCTGCTGAGCTACTGCCATGCAGCACTTGCAAGCCAAGCAGGCAAGTGAAGAAATGCACCAAAAACATTGCGAAGATACAACATTATCCACTCATGAAAATGTCTGAATCCGGTCCAGCAAGTTGACAACATCACCCCAACAACCTTGGTAGTGAAACAATCCACCAAACAAGTACATAAAACACATAATCAGGAGGCAAGGCGAGAGCCCCCTGATACAGTGGCAGCAGCTAATGACAGCGCCCTCAGAGTTGCAATTGAAGGCATATTTCCCTTTTGTCTTTCAAAACAAGTACAAAATAGTCACTTGAGCATGCATCAGCTTGCGCCATTAAGACCTAAAATTGAAAAAGCTCCCAACCGTGGGAGGGCGGACATCCCCCTCCCACACTCTCCCCTCGCTCACTTTCTTCGCTCACTCACTCACGTACATGCGCGCGCGCCGAGATGCCGAGTCATGAAAATCTCACTCATAAAAATTTTTTGAACTTGGCATCTATGAGATATATATATATATATATATATATATATATATATATATACTGCTTTATGTTGTAACTGTTATTTCTAGCAGAGTCTACGAGAACCTGACCCATCGGAAGGTATTCTCATCCAGCGGGGTGGAACCCCCATGTCACTTGTTACAGCTGTATTTCCCAAAGCACAGTAATCAGTAGTTTGCCGTGTCAACTCCGAAGGCAGCTGTTTCTAGTTCAAAGGCCAGTTTCAACCCGCCCACTGTTTCATCGTGTCTGGAGATGATCTAATTTCGGCGCCCCTTCGCTACTTCAACCTGACTCAGCGGAATACTCTTCTTGCCTCTTTGTAGCGTTTCAACCGCGGTTGTTTTTCTTCATCCTCCTCTTCCTCCTCCTCCTCCTCCCCTCCTCCTCCCCTCCTCCTCCTCCTACTCCTCTTCCTCCTCTTCCTCCTCCTCCTCCTCCTCCTACTCCTCTTCCTCCTCCTCCTCCTCCTAACCCTCTTCCTCCTCCTCCTCGGGCTCGTCCTCCTCTGCTTCTCCTGTCCATCTTCTCCCTGTTTTACTTTTTTACCACTTCTTCTTCATAAACTTTCTGGGTTTTTTCTTCCTTTTCTTCTCCTTCTTCTTCTTGTAGACCTACCTGTTTTGAAATCCCTGTGTATGCACTGGACTTGTACTGTCGCTGCCTGGTAATTTTTATTTATTATAATTGTTATTATTATTATCATTATTATTACTAAAATTATAATAATAATAATAATTATTATTATTATTATTATCATTATCATTATTATTACTATTACTATTATTATCATTACTATTACTATTATCATCATCATTATTATTATTATTATTATCATTATTTTTATGTATATATATATGTGTGTGTGTATTATTTATTTATCTATCTATCTATCTAACTATTTATTTATTTCGTTTAATTTATTAAGGGTGGCCTCAGTAATTGAGTACTTGTTGTTGTTGTTGTTCTTCTTCTTCTTCTCCCCTTTAATAATTCTAATGTCTCTTCTTCTCCTCTTGAACTAATAATGTTAGATAGTGATGATATCAAGGTGCGATCAGTCAGTTCTGTCCCATTTGATCTATTTTCTCCTCTCCTTGCTCTTGATCCATGAAAGTCCTCCTGCCTCAATTTTTCCTCCTCTGCATTCAGTTTACTTGAATATTTGGGAGATTCCTTACCAGGGTCTTTTCCCCAAAGGCGACTAAATAGAATAGTGGCGCGCGGAGCTGTTTTCAACGTTCGTTATTAGATCTCCATCGACCTTTTTTTATGGAAATCAGTGATTGAAATCATCGATATTTTTTACTTCTGATCAAGACACTAATGTACGGTTTATACCTTCAAAATAAATACTTCTGTCTGCAAATTTGCGTTCAGATTACTCGGATTACCAATCCTTACCAATTCCTAACCAATGACGTAACGTAGTTACTATCGTATACACCAGATGACTTGTCATTACTTGCTAGACCTGAATAACTTTCCGCAATTACAATTACATTTCTGTGTCGGAGTTTTGATGCTAAAAAAAGAATTGAGTCAAATACTTACCAGTGGAAACAAAACCAAAATAAAGATAGGGCAATGACCTTAAGGAGGCAAGCATGTCAGCAGAAACCAATGATCATAGTACACTGTAATATCCAAAAAGCCGTGATTTTATACATTCTGTATGGTGATGATCACCATCATGTATAGACCGTGATTGATGATTACATTCTCTAGATGAGAGTCTAAATCAAGGGTATGTAAACCAATCGAAGTAATGAGTTCAAATTAATAAATTCTTGCGTCGCGGTTGTATTTTTTCTTTTTATTGCAACTGATTGACAAATTGCCGTTTATCGACGTATTCGACGTACTTTATTCTCGAATTAGACCAAAAGGGAATATATGCCCACGATTTTTTTTTTTTTGTCATGGCTACTAATAAAACACTAAATATTCGGCGTTTATTTATAATGCAAGACACTTTGTCAATCGGTTGCAATCAGTTGCGTTGATTTCACTTTCATAACGAGTTGTAATAAAACATAAATATTGGTATGCATACTGTATAAAATTTGGACAGACTTGTGCGCCTTTTGATGACGTGAGATTCAAATTTTGATATGTCATATTCCAGGCAGGGTCTTGAAAGTAGCAGCTTCGGTAACGCTGTCAGAAAATGCAGGAAAGGAGAGAATGCAAAGGTCGGTAGAAGAGGCCAATCAGTCCCCCCCCCCCCCTGCTTTTAGAATACTGCTTGGGACTCCATTCTTTGTGTGTGTGTGTGTGTGTGTGTGTGTGTGTGTGTGTGTGTGTGTGTTTTGCTTTATGTTTCAAGTCTTTCCATTGAGAAAGTGTTGCCCTCCTTGAGGGCGACACATTAGGTTTTATCTTATGTGGGGGGGGGGGTAGTTTGTTGGCACGCTCGCGCAATTACTTAAATCTCACTGGTATGCTGACTGAAACTAGTAAAAGATCTCGCGCCATTTATAGAACTTGGCGACGGATGAAACATTCGATGGAGGCGTATCCTAAGGAGCCTTTGACGGGATCGTGAAGAAAGGCGTCCTCGCGAAATGTGAACACCAAGAGGGTTCAACATCCTGGAGTCACGTGACTACCTAAGAAGGTTCAGCCTTGGCTGGATATAGTAATAAGCTGAAAACCTGATATTGCTCGACAGCCTAATATTGTACAATTCAGTAATGCACAGATATGTCTAGGAAGACACTTGGAGGATAGGGCGGAGAATATAAAATATTTGATAACTTGGAAGCTACTTTTTATCGAAATGAGGGGTGAATGCCTTTAAAAAGACCATACTTGAGCTCGTCAGGTTAACTGCTCAATAAATAGGTCAGGCTGTATGCCGCATTACCAGTTAAACATTGGCGTTCACCCCGCTCCCCCCTTTCGTCACACACACACACACACACACACACACACACATACACATTTTGCCCTTGGCCCAGATCGAGGAAAGTGGGCCGATAGCCTTGATTGCTCTCAGTGTGTGGGTTTGACCGTCACTCGTCTCGCTTTACCACTAACGGGATCCGTGATGCGAAACATGAGATCGAGACCATCGTAGCAGGTTGCCATCAGTTAGCCTTCGTGTGATGTCGGTCGCCGGTTTGAAAGCGATACCGTCTGTCTGCTGTGGTCGCTGTAGGATGTCGCCTCGAATTGTTATTGCTGTCGATACCATGTATCGATACTGACACTACTGTCATTTTTATAGCTTGATACGTTCAAACATTACGTGAGATGTCTAAACAGGAGAAAGGTATCCTTTCAGGCAATGCAGGGAAGCAGGATTAATCAAGCCACTTCAAAGCATAACTACTCTCTACCCCCTGAAAGTCTAGATAATTTACCTTCAGAAATCGTAACAGTTAAGCAAAAAACAAAACAAAACAAAACAAAACAATCTTCCATGCATGCGTTTCCTAATTACACAAGCTATTAAAACCACAAAAGTTGTCTAACCCAAACATTTCCCTATGTAATCAGCTCGAGCCCATCAACGAAGTTCTTCACCCTATACAGCGCTTCTCCTAAATATACACAAGCTTTGAAGTGCTTGTATGAGCGTCTTATACGTATACACACCGCATCGCTAGTGCAAGAAAGATTATCCTTTAACTTCAAAGCTGTGATATAATTATAACGTTTATTTTCTTGTCGAAAAATGTCTTTCATAAGGTCTTTTTTTCACAAGATTAAAACCCATCCGTTCTCCCAAGCGAGAAGTGAAAAAAAGGTTCTCTATTCCGTACAAAAAAAGAACTATAAAAGGTTCTCCTTTTGGTACAAAGTTGAAAAGAAGTTATTCCGCCTACACAGTCTCCTTTCTCTCTCCAGGTTTCGAAAGTTTTTTCAGTCTACAGCATATTCACATACTGTATACTCGATGAAGTTTCCTCTTTCTAAACCTGCCCACACCGTTAAAAGGTCTTCATCTCATAGCGTCTCACAAGTACAGAGTCATCATTACTATAATTATTATAATGCTAATGATAATAATAATAACAACAAAAATAATAATAGTGATAATAATTATGATTGTTATTATTGTTGTTATTATCATTATATTATTGTTATTATTATCATTATCATCATCATCATAATTATCATTATCTAATTATAATGCTATACAAGCGGTTCGATGCATATTTGCTCCTGAAGCTCATCAAACGCTCTTGACTTCAGATTTAAAGATTTTCGTGTGTGTTTAACAGTGCTTTCAGAGCAATGCGTGATGTTCATATCTACCGTAGATAGACAATGGATTTACACTGCGCGCAACTTGAATTAGCCCTCTTGATATTTATTGTTTTGAAGGCATTACGTTGTCACCGGTATTTCTAGTTGAGCATTCCAGGGAAACAACATAAGAAGGGTGACTCTTATTTTTCCCGTCTTTGTTTCTTCACATTTTCCTTATTTGCTATTGTATATTTATCAATCGGTATAGAGAAGTCAGGAATTATTACAAAAGACATCTATTCTTCAAAGTCTCATCGAAGAGGGCGTCCTTTGACTTTTCGCCTTAACCTGTTCGCATTTTTTTCAGGAACACAGTCCTCTTGTACTTTTTTCACTTCTTGCTTGGGTTGAGGGATGGGTTGGAATCTTGTGAAAAAAAAAACCTTATGAAGGACATAAACGTAATGATTATGTCACAGTTTTGAAGTTACCGAATAATCTTTCTTACACTAGCGATGCGGTATGCATACTTCTAAGACGCTCATACAAGCACTTCAGAGTACTTTGTTTTACATCAATAGTACAGCTTATAGGTCAACATGTCCACATACGTGGTTTTATAAATACGAAGATTATTGGAAATGCATTCGACACTACACGAGAGGTTTTGCAGCATGAAGCAAGCGGAACATCCGTATGGTTTCGTCAATGGGATTATCACTTCTTTGATTTATGCTCGTTCTGCTTTTACGCTAATTGTTAGAGTTGCGAATTCGTTGGAAGAGGCGCCTGTTGGGGAATATTGCATATAATTGCGTCATATTTTCCCCGTATACCTAGTGTAATAGATGGGAGTCGATTCTGTCGCCAGTCACTTCGATAAGGTGGATTAATCCACACGCCCTTGTCAAATCGGCAGAGAGCGATTAACTCGGGATGGAGACACGCGGCGTTAAAGATTTAACGGCACTACGGATTTTACATCCTTGCATGGGCTCAAGGGGATATTCATTTGACCCCGTAATTTGAAGTTGGAGAGGTCAGATTTCAGAGTTGGGGCCACGTAATTCATTTAGCAGCTTTTCAAGTGAAAACAGGATAGCTCGACTACAGCCAAGGACGCGGGAGCTAAAGCATATTTTGGTTTTAGAAAGTGATATTCTAGTCATGTGATTTTTATGATTGCCAACTTCCTTTTCTGCGTAGCGAAAAATTAATAATTACATCATGGAACTACAACCTTCCCCGTAGAATTAACCTCGTACTAAACCACTACTGAAAAGGCCGACACATAAAGTAAACAACATATCTGTAGTGAATGATATATCAACTTGTACATCGGAAAGTGATGCAGAAAAATAATACTCCAATAATAGATGTATGTTTGCCTTATCGGTATTCTCGTTATCTTTTTCGGGTTTCATAACCGGTACGATTCTGTCTGTATGACCATGTTCCCGTCAAATATCTTTCATGTTCCCTTTCATAATATCGATTTTCTGCTTCATCCCTTTCTTCGCAGTACACTATACTCGGCCAAAAATGTTTGTTCGTACTTTAGTGACTCGATTACTGCGATTGTAAGGGAGAATGTCAAGCAGAGGAGGGATTGAGTAAACCATTTCTCCTCTCTTCCACCTAGAGACATCTTTGTTTGATTCCAATCACCGGGCAACGATGCTATCACTTTTACAAACCTTCGCCGTTCAGAGTGTCGCCGAAACCAAACACCCAATCCAGTGGTTATTTGTCAAGCCAGTGTAATGAACGAGATGTTTGAACAGCTTTCACAACTCGCGGGAAAACAGTTCTTGGCGAAAAAAAAAGAAGTGTGTTGCTGGTTAAAAAAACCGCACAAAAACACCCTTTGTATCAAAGCTTAAGAGAATTTCACCTTGAATAAGTATATATATATATATATATATGTGACACGTTGCTGGATCGAAGCTTATGTAACAAACATGAAATTAGTCAGAGCTTGCGAGTAATAGTATCTTATAGGAGGATGCTATAGTATTCTAATTGTCTTCTTGAGAAATACGCCCTGCAGTCGCTGATGATACTTATTCACCTTCAAGAGGATGCTGTATTGTTATAAAAAAAAACATTGCAGACATGATTCGGATTGAAAAAAATAAAATAAATCGGTATTACGGTAAGGTTCATCGTGCGTGCTTTGTATAAAGTATGCTTATCACATCCAACATGAATAGCGTGTCTTACAGATAGCAAGAGTGGACTAGCCGCAGGCACAATATCCGTGTGTAGTGCATGCAGTGTATGTATTGCAGTCAATTATATGATATATCAATATTTTGTTTTGTCCGCCCGAAGTATATTCCATTTCCAAGCAGACGATTTGATAAAAATAACGAAAGCACAAGCAAACCTCTTACGATAATATATCGATATGGGTTACGTTTTCTACTGGTTGTGAACAAGATCGATGTAACAATAATAAGTGGATAAGTGATCAAGTTAGTGTTCTATCACGACATAATGAAAAAAAAAAGTAAAGCAATGATTATAGTGCAAATAGATTGTGTTCAACATTTAAAAAAAAAATGTCGCAAATAATGAGATGTCTTATCGCTAGATCTTACAATATTACCAGCACAACATAACATATATAACTTATGTCTTATGACTGTTTGTACCACTATGAATTTATGCGAAAGTGAAGAAGAAATATTTCGTGCCTCCTATATCATAAAAGTCTACTTTCTCCATCTCTTACGTATTTCGATCTCTTCGGTCGTATTGCTTTTTAAGTTTTCTTCACGTTATTACTCGCTCCTGCCTTCTTTTTCTTTCGTCTACATTACAATACACAACATTCCTGATTTTTGCGTTAAACTTTAACCATCGCAACACTTCCAATACCTAACGTCAAGATGAAATTTGGATATTTTGCACATGGGAGGCCATTTCATCTAATTTGTTCAACTTCAGTGCATGGTTAACATGTACAGCAGAGATCTATGATATGCATAATATGATGTACAGCAATGAGCAATCTTACATTGGTTTTCAGCTAACCAATCACTTTTGATAAGGCTATCAAGTTTTCAAACAAACCGAGTCGTTATTGTTGCTTATTGGATTAGTGACGTATCACACTTGTCCATGTAACAGCATAATTGAAAGCTCCAAGTCATTCTGAAATCGACAGGAAAATTGTACATGCCCAATTATGTAAGTGCATATTGGGGTTTGCTGTCCTTTCAGGGGTGTGTGTGTGTGTGTGTGTGTGTGTGTGTGTGTGTGTTCGAGGTCCTATACTTCGGTTCATTGAGGGGTTTCTCCATCCCATTTTGACAATTTTTATGTTGAATATCTATACAGGATAGTGCTTATCAGAGGTTGCTGGTTACACGATATAAGCTGGTAAAATTATCATAAGGATATAGGGCACATAATTACTGCACAACTTAGGTTTAAATCTGACAGAACTCTAATGATAGAGCTGAAATATAATTAAATTTGGAAAATGAGCGGCAGTAAAGACCAAAATACAAAATGATGAATCAAGTTGGCATATTTCATTTCACAATAAAAGAATCTGAACCACTCTGTAAGGAAACATTTGTGGAGCTGATATCGACGGTTTTAATGCACTCGATTGTGGTGACGTCACAAGGGACTACGTATTAATATCAGCCCGGGGCTGGATTTTCTTACACATTGGTTAATTCCCTCCTTAGGGTATCGCTCTTGCGTGTATAATTACTGTTCATCAGTTTCCGACCCGATGCCACGCTCAACCTTGCCTTAGTAAAACCAGCTTTGGCTCTTTTGGTTTGCGGAGGGGCAACGAGGCTGGTAAATCCCTCCAACCTCAGACAAAGAACGGTGGGCATCAAACACCCACTCATCATGCTCGTAGGAGCAGAATGAAAATCAAATGTGTCCACAGGCACACCGGACTAAGCGTGGGTTTAGGGGAGACTCAGAACAAACCATATCCGCTGCGGTCGGGAGTTGAAAA